>NC_141149.1:95073667-95083667 GCF_053477565.2 Lygodium microphyllum | reverse complement strand
TGGACTTAATATAAGTTCCAATGGGTCTAAAAATAGCAGGGACAATGTCTTCTACTCAAATCAAAGGGGTAGAGCTGGAAGAGGAAGATCAAATTTTAGAGGAAGAGGTGCTGAAAATGCATATGCAACCTGTGGACAACAAGCTACTGGATGGCGAAATAGGCAGCCTCAAGCAAATAGAGGTGCCTCAAATGCTCGTGGAAGAGGGGGTTATTCAGCTAGAGGAAGAGGCACACAGCAGCAGCTTCAAATGAGTCAGGGACAACAATCAAATGTAAATAAGGATTGACATTATTGTTGTTAACCGTCAGACGAACAAGGTGGAAAATCTAGAAAAGCTAAAGCAGAAGAAAAAGGCCAAGGAAAAGTGAAAAGAAAGACAAAGGCGCACAAGGAAAACCTAGAAACACAAGAAGCGCAGAAAAGTCCCAAATAAGGGAGAAAGATGCACAAGGAAAAGCGCAAGTCAATACTTTTGTAAAAGAGTGCAAACGCATCGTGATTTAATTTAAGGAGCGCTGAGCTCTCACCCGTGCAATTTGTAAAGGTAGATGGGCAGTAGGAAGGAAGCTAGGAAGATAGGAGGACAATGGGAAAAAGGGCCTCCGGCCATGTAAAAAAGGGGATAAGGGGATGACCGCCCAAAAGGGATTTAGGGTTTTGTATATAAAGTTGAAAAGTGAATGAGAAGCTCATTCTTGTGTGTGGCCAAAGCTTCTTCTTCTTCTTCTCTTATTTCTTGCCTTCTTGATTGTGCCTGTTTGAGGGATTGAGAGAGTGTGAGGGAGTGAGGAGCGAGTGTGTGAGAGTAAGGGATCATGGAGAAGAAACTCCCCATCTTCTCTCTTCGTCTTCTCATCTTCTCTTCTCTTCTCTTTTCTTGCGTGGCTATGGAGGATGGAGCTTGACGGAGAGGGCTTGAGCTTGCCGCAAGGATCGTGGAGCTACCGGAGTGCAAGAGAGAGGAGGGAACTCGATCGAGCATCAAGGTAAGCTCACCACACTCGTAAGGTAGGCATTGCACGTCGGCTATGTGAGAGATAGCCATGGCCGCTCGGCTTGAAATGCTTGATCAATAATTGGTCCGTAGGTCTCGGGGTAGAGCTCCATAGCTCCCCTCCATTTTGGTTTCCTTGCCGGGACCGACGAAATCAAGCCTCGAGCACCGCCTGCATCGAATCGAGCATAGAAGTAGGGTTTGCAGCTCGAACTGGTGCTCGAGATAGTTAGGAGATTTAGGAGGTTTTAATCCTTAGAGCAAGTAAGTATTTTGATTTGTTGTTGAACATTAGAGTAGGACCATCCATCTCCATCTTTGTTTTTGATTTTGTTGCATTAGGTTAAGATTAGGATAGGAAAAAGAAGGAAAACAGAAAGGGTTCTGTTGCTACTAGAAACACGGAACTAGAGGCACAAATTCAAATTTTTGGCTGGAAGAGTGTGAGGGATTAGCTTCTGAGGTTACAACAAGCTAGGATGGGGCAATAAGAGGCCCATGGAACTAGGAAAGACCACATTTGACATTCTGCTTTGTGAGAGTGAGTGAGCTTGAGAGCCAGGGAGAGAGAGAGAGAGAGAGAGCTGCAGGGAGATCCTTGGAAGTGCCGTTCGATTTGAGCACCAAAGTGATTCGAGGTATGTCTGGCATTTCCTTGTAGTGTTTTGCACCTATCTGGAAGGCACTAGATGATTCCAGGGAGTAGGTGCTGAGCTTGAGACATCACGCGCAACCCACGAACTGTCGTCTGCGCAGCGGACCATCCGACTGCGAGAATCGGACCACCCCAGGACCCACTACCAAAATCGGACCAAAGTAGAAATCGGACTGCCCGAGTCCCACAATCGGACCACCCTGTAGAGTGTGAGACCCTGAAGCTGACCGAGAGACCATATAGAGCCAAAACCATATCATAGATCAATCACCAGGCTGAAATTTAGAGCAAGTAGTTTAAAATTTCGCTATAAACGGTCTTTCAATTCACGTATGGCATTTATTGTAACGGCCCTATGGACCGAGGGGACCCCCCCCCCCCCCCCCCCCCCCCGAGCCCTCGTAGAGGGGGCTTTGCCCCTCTGCACCTCCCCCAAGTAGATTGGAGAGAAAACGCGCACTGTGACAGGTCCTCCAAATTAGACCCTAGTGTAGTAATGGCTCTACACGAGCATGGATTTTCACTTGCAAAAGAGCAACCAAAAGCCCATACCCAAACAGAGATAAACAGAGACCCTAGAACCTCAATGGGCCAATCTAGACAACAAGGGAAAAAAATCCACACTACAAAAACACATACGTGTTGCATTCAGACTGCATCTAGTCAAAGCGGAAAGCAACAACATCAAGCTACAACAGCGAGAATGACTAGATATGACAGTCCTAACGATAGATGCTCCTTGAATAGCACTACACTGGCGATCCAAGACATCAGTGGAGAATCCACATCTAGTCGTGTAGTTGGGGACTCAAAGGTATTTGTCAGAAGGCTTAAATTTACAAGCCAAGACCCGAAAGACAAAGACATAGTACCACCTGCTTATCTTAGGGTTAAACTCACCGCGAAAAGAGAGCACACTATTGATTCTTTGATTGATGAAGGATCAGACTTTAATATCTTGACCTATGAAGCATGGACCCTACTAGGCCAACCAAAGCTCACACTGATTAATGCCACTCTTAGCCTTTACGGGGGACACCCACAAGCGCTCATAGGGAAGTGCAAAATTCTTGCGACACTTCAAATTGAAAACTTGCCTATCCTATTTCATGTTCCTCCAAATAATGCTAGCTACAGGAAGGAAACCCTCCTAGGAAGACCCTTCAAAAGGGTGACCAAGTGTGAGGCCAACTATGTAGCACAGAGAATACACCTGAGACTACCAAGTGTGAGGATAGTCACAACCTTTAGTAAGGGTGACCTCATTGAACCTCGAGGAAAAGGCAAGGAAGGTACTGTCATAACAGTCAAGCCTACTAACAAGAGCAAGGGCTTGTTGGAAGAATTGATACAAGCACAGGTCGAACAACGAGAACCAGTGAGTGAGGCCATGCCTGAAACAAGAAGGTCAAGAGATAATGCTAAGGACGGGCTTTGGACTTACAAATATCGTACAAGACCCCAAAAGAAGTCCAAGCCTTATAAACGAAGGCATCAAGGGAGGGTCAGCACAATGCCACGATGGATATCCAAAGCATTGCTACATGCTCAAGGGTATTACGCAGGTAATCGATGGATTTGGGTGCCAAAACCCCTTTTTAAACCTCCCTTGTCGACTAAAGGCCAGATCATATCAAGAGCAAAGAAGCATAGGAGGAGATCTAAACAAAAAACCAAGTCTCGAGTCAACAACAATGGAGTGACCGAACCCCTCATGGTTAAAATCAAGAATCTAAACGGGACCAATCGGAGGGTAGATCCTCAGCCTAGCGTGCTTGACAAGTAGATATCAGATGTAATCATTGAGGATACGCAAAAGCCACTAGTGCCCAAGGAGCCTTTGATTCCCTAAGAGGATAGCATGCATCATAGGCACAACATTGCTCATGGCAAGGTTAAATGCTCAACAAAGCAAATAGCAAAAGCATCTAACAGCCACGAGCAAATCTCCCAGCCAGTGTCAAAGCCACTTAGGAGTCCCAAGTCTCCTACACCCTCTTCCCCTAAACGAACACAGGAAGCACAATAGTCGTCAAGTGCGGCTACTCAATCCCAATTTCTACCTACATCAGAGCTTCCAAATGTCCAAGAGGTAGGACACGACACCACCCTTAGCTCTCAACCTAAGGATATGCCTATGCAATCCACCGTGGCTAGCTCAATTGATACTTGATCTACGCAAGTGAATGCTCTAAGGGCAACAAAAGACATGACCACTTCCAATCAACCTAAGGACTTGACACCGCAATCCACCAATAGTAGCAAGTCCACTAAACTAGCTACTACTACTTCCAATGAGGGATCACAGCAGTCACAGCCCTTGGCCGTGATAATGCCCCTTGCAAAACATGTCCTTAGTAGTTTACCTGTGGAGGAGGTGTTGTAACCAACTTCATTGACAACTCCAGCACTTCCAAAGTGCCTAAAGTCTAGGCTAGGGAGTTAAATAGAAGGGAAGAGCTAGAATCTCCAAAAAGGGAGGCAGTTGTACCCTCACAACCTAGTGAGGCTATTCAGCAGGCCATGGCTATGTCCCATAAGGACACACTAGAGAAAGAGAATGCTGAGGCCCAACCAATCACATCAACGGTTAACCTAGTCTAGTGTCTTGAGTCGTTGAGAGATGCACCTTCACTGACCAAGAAAAAGAGGAGAAAACAACAAAAACAACAGCAGTTACAGGTGGTTGTGGACCCCAAGAACATTGACACCAAGAGCGTTGGAGAGCTGAGGAATAAAGCATGGAGTCTATCCACCAATGACCCCATTGATGCCTCTCCTAATAGCAGTGAAACCTCAGACACATCGGTGTGCTCTGAAAAATCAAAGCAGTTATTACCATCAATGATTGATTATAACACTCAATCCATCGACAACAAAACTCGCATTGACCAATCAAGAGTGGATACAATGTTGTCACAACAGGGTGACAAATTTATACCAGTCACATCCAAGGAGAACCATGACGCAATAACAAAGCCTCAAGAGAAACATGGAAACCCCAAGAGCAAAAGAAATCATAGCGTTGACCACTCTTGCTCGTCTAGGCCTGAGCCCCCAGCTATACTAAATCCTAGGCAAACTCCTAGAACCTTGCATGAGATAGCAACCGAGCAAGCCCTCGTTGAACATAGAAGTGTCACAGAATGCTTAACCGAGTTGGGTGCTAAGCTCAAAGTGTTTGCATGTGTCTATGTCCTGGCAAACATGGGCGCATTCCCTAAAGAGCAGCTTGAAGAATACTTTCCATTTCCCTTATCCTGGAAAGAGCAAGAACATCTTGACGAGCACTATAACAAGCTCCTCCATGAATGCATGTGACTCACCTCTGACGAGGAAGCCGAAGAACTACGCTTAACTCTAACATTCAATGATGTGCTGTGCCAACCAAATCTCTTAGAGATAGAGCAACTAAAGCGACAATCAGAGGGCCAAGTCAATTTGAACAACGTTGGTTTGAAAACCGCATTGCAATGGCTGAACTAGGACCCCAAATCATGACAGTCTCAAAGGAGCAACTGGCCAAATGGCGATCTCAAAGAGACCCAACCTATATGGCACCAACTTCCTTTCGAGTGTTAACTGCCATTCGAGGTATGGACTTAGCTTAAAGTAGGCAAGAGAACTCTCTATCTGATAAGGTTCTCACTGAGGAGGAGTTACATATTGCCAATAGACTCGAACAAGGTTCCATGCTACTCGATGTTGCAAAATATCTATCGGTATTGAGTAAGATGCCACGAGTACTAGGTGCGTGTGCCACACTCCAGTACAATCCGGAGTTCTACAATTGGTTTTTATCCTCGTGAAGTGACATGGATTTGTAAATATGCACATAAATAAACAATGAATTTTGTGACCCTGTATAGACAATATCAACACACACAAGCAATGATAGTCAAGCACAAGGAGAAGAGTTGGGTTCAACAGGCTAAGCTCCTCAGGTCCTCCTCTCACCACACATTTAGAAGTTGTGTGACCATTCCCGCCTCTAGGTGGAGGGCATGCAACCCTCATTACCACCATAGGAAGCCCTGACCAACATCTCTGATGGTGTAGACAGGGTACCGTTCCTTTCTATACACCTTTCCCCCTTTTCGGTCTATCCTTCCGAGGATGAGCCCTGCCCCACTCCATGACAACTAGTCCACGCAACTTAGCATGAGCCAAGATCTACTAATGGCTGAAGGCCAAATGAACATCATCATGGGGGCCATCCCTCTACAACAAACACTACATGCCTCACCTCTCCCCTTCTCGTCATGTGTGCTTGATAACCCACTGTATAATCCCTTCCATGCGAATAGTTTTATCCTGCCTCAAGGCCTAATCCTTGGTTCGCATTTTGCACACCCCCCTATGGTAGTCGACATGGAGTACCCAATACAACTGGCTTGCAAGGACGCTATCTGCCGTCGAAGGGAGCATGTAGCACAAGCTCCTCTGTGGGAACGCTACGTATCTACCCTTAAAAGGTATGCAAAGAAATGAGGCCCAAAGCAACACCGCTCCGCACGTAGGCCAAAAAATCCCAAGGCCAGGAAAATAGAAGCTCAAGGGAGCGGGAGCACATGGGGCATGGCAACCGGTCATGCAGGCTCCCACCAGACGCTCGGGCAGCAGGTGCTCAAAAGAGGAGAGGGCAGCTCGAGACAAGTAGGAATTTGACACATTGTTTAAAAGCATTCTGGAGACAATTGCGGCCAAGGACTACACCATCCGGGTCCCAGCCGACATTTTCCCCGCCAGCCTCACAGGAGCCCCTCACCAGCACAGCCTCAGTTGCTTGATCACCCAGACTCACCCCGCCTCGTACAAATAGAGTAGCCCCATCTTGTATAAAAGGCTTATCAAATGCTACTTGACCATGACTTTTTGTCTTTAAATGGTTAAGTGCTGATATGTTCCCCAATTGTACAAACTTTTCATATCTGTGTTTAATATATTTCACGTCTTTAAGCAAACGAAAAAGCTAATCAAGCGCAGGTGGTAAGTATCTGAGTCAACACCATGGAATTTAGATAAGTGATGTCTCCTTGCATTGCACTGGTTTATTATAGTTGTGGCATATACCGTGCATGTACTCTCATAGAGTGACAAGTGGATGCAGGATGGCGCAGGTCTTTGTGCGAAAGTGTTTAATGCCCAAGTCACTGCAAGTCCATCGACCCCACAAAGAGCCGCGACAAAGCCATGCTGCCGAAAGCAAAGATCACCCGTGCGAGTGCCCACGTCGCATGGGCCAAAGCATAATCTTAACCACTTCCTCTTTCTGGGTTACACTCTACGCCAGGCACTCATGGCAGCTGTTACCCCAATTGTACCAACATCGCACGTTCCAAAGAGGGTTGCAATATCTCAAGTGTATCTCCCCATCTCAACGACTGCTTCTCTAACAACAAGGCTAGGGCACAATCATCACGGTAATATCCATTTCCTGAGCCTTCGAAGATTGACATTTTTCAACCCATTGAAAGACTGATAGCCTCAACATATTGCAATGGTTGTACTCAGGCAAGTCCAAAAAAAAACCAAAAAAAAAAAAGAGAAGAAAGACAGAAAGAAAGAAAAAAAAGCACAAGAAAAAGAAAATGGAAAATGAAAAAATAAAAGAAAAGAAGAAAAAAGATACGAAGCACGCACGATCACAGCATAGCACCCAGGGGCCTCAAATTAGGCACATCCAGTGACGTTAGTCGGCTGGCTCCGTCCCTAGTCCCCTAGCCCCTTAGCATCACCCACCATTGTTCAGGGCACATCAAGGGTAGGACTTACCTAGGGAGCTTGCCTCGCCTATGGTCAGACCTGTCACCCTGACCCATTCACACAATTCCATCTTGTACTCTGCCTTAATACCATTGCAATCAATTGTGGTAAGCACCGCACGAATGGCCATGAAAAGTACACTGTCATCATCAAGCAAGTCCAATAACTCTGAGCTATAGAAAGTGCGGTGTCCTTGTGTTCAATTATGCTATGTCATGCAGTCACAATGCAAAGGATGTCTCATACACCTTCACGTGTACTTCTTCTCAACATGGACAACTCTACTTCATCCACACATTGTTACGAGAAACCACGTGGTCTTCTAACTACGTAATATCTAAGTATGCACGAGTACTCACATAATATCTGCACCAAAAAATATACACAGTTTGGGTCCTCAAGTGCAGGACTATACTCTCAGCTTGCTTAGAGTTCAACCTATCTCCCAAACTAATTGAACAATGTCTTGTGCACGATAGAGAAGACTAGCACTACCCCTAGGGAGAGACCACCTATGAGAGAGTTTCAATTACCGGTATTGAAGACTCCAACGAAAGTGTTGTTTGCTCTTCAACGACACCTAACTTTAAATTCTTATCCTTTATCATCCTGCAAGCCCACCAAGAATGTGCCGAATCCCCAACAAACCAACACTTGTGCTGGCTATCAGTGCAATCCCCAACAACAAACAGCCCTACCACCAACTCCAACAACCCTACCACTAGCCACCTAGGCCATCAACATGCCCCCAACGACCTTCCTCCACATCAACCATCGATGTCCCTTCCATCCACGCCTTCAGTACAGACCAAAGCCTACTACCTATGATGGTGAGTGCCATGGGACTGGCACTCGTCTAGGAGGGGGTAATGTTAACCGTCAGACGAACAAGGTGGAAAATTTGGAAAAGCTAAAGCAGAAGAAAAAGGCTAAGAAAAAGTGAAACGGAAGACAAAGGCACACAAGGAAAATCTAGAAACATAAGAAGCGCAGAAAAGTCCTAAATAAGGGAGAAAGATGCACAAGAAAAAGTGCAAGTCAATACTTTTGTAAAAGAGCGCAAGCGCATCGTGATTTAATTTAAGGAGCGCCGGGCTCTCACTCGTGCAATTTGTAAAGGTAGATGGGCAGTAGAAAGGAAGCTAGGAAGATAGGAGGACAATGGGAAAAAGGGCCTAGGCCATGGCCGGCCATGTAAAAAAGGGGATAAGGAGATGACCACCCAAAAGGGATTTAGGGTTTTGTATATAAAGTTGAAAAGTGAATTGAAGCTCATTCTTGTGTGTGGCCAAAGCTTCTTCTTCTTCTTCTCTTGTTTCTTACCTTCTTGCTTGTGCTTGATTGAGGGATTGAGGGAGTGTGAGGGAGTGTGTGTGTGAGAGTGAGGGATAGTGGAGAAGAAGCTCCCCATCTTCTCTCTTCATCTTCTCTTCTTCTCTTCTCTTCTCTTTTCTCGCACGGCTATGGAGGATGGAGCTTGACGGAGAGGGCTTGAGATTGCTTGAGCTTGCCGCAAGGATTGTGGAGCTACCAGAGTGCAAGAGAGAGAAGGGAACTCGATTGAGTATCAATGTAAGCTCACTACACCCGTAAGGTAAGCGTTGCGCGTTGGCTATGTGAGAGGTAGACATGGCCGCTTGGCTTGAAACACTTGATCAATAAGCGGTCCGTAAGTCTCGGGGTAGAGCTCCATAGCTCCCCTCCAATTGTGGCAAATACGGGCATGTAGCTAAGGATTGCTACAAGAAGCAGAATGATCAGAGAGCAAGAGAAAGACAATACGGTAAGTATGCTTCTTCTCGTGGTATGCAGGAGGATGACAGGTTGTTTGCTATGCAACATGTGAAGAAAGGGTTGTCTACACAAGGAAAAACAGATGATGTATGGTATTTAGACTCAGGGGCATCTAACGACATGACTCCTCATGGAGAGTGGTTTGACACATTGTTAGAAGGTGCTCATGGATATGTTTGCATAGGGGATGATACGCAACATGACATTATGCATATAGGTACTATTCCCTTGATGATGCATGGTGATAGGAAAAAGAGTCTCTATGATGTGTTACATGTACCCTCCATAACCAAAAACTTGCTTTCTGTGGGACAAATGGCTGAACAAAATCTATAAGTTAGATTCAATAGAGATGGATGCTACATTGAAGAGTATGGTCAAGGATGCAAACTCATTGCTAAAGGCAAAAGAAATGGCAGGATGTTTACATTGGATACAAAAATTCCAGCATTGAATGTTGCTATGTACTCACATGACAAAGTTGCAATAAGGGACATTGAGATATGGCATAAAAAGATTGGCCATGTAAATGTTCAAAAGCTGAAGAATATGCAGCATAAGCAAGTTGTAATTGGACTCCCTAAGTTCAAGTATGTGGAATTGGGATATGTATGTCAGCCGTGTCAATTTGCGAAGCAATCAAGGCTTCCATTTATGAGGTATGTAAGCAATACTACTAGACCATTACAACTTATACATCTGATGTATGGGGACCCTCACAGAATGCATCTCTTGGGGGATCATGTTACTATGTGTCATTCATAGATGAATATAGGAGGTACACATGG